>NW_028227258.1:48415000-48460000 GCF_978045245.1 Mus caroli
CGGGCAGGTGGCGCACGCCTTTAATCCCAGCACTCAGGAGGCAGAGGCAGGCGGATTTCTGAGTTCAAGGCCAGCCTGGTCTACAAAGTGAGTTCCAGGACAGCCAGGGCTATACAGAGAAACCCTGTCTTGAAAAACAAAAACAAAAACAAAAACAAATTATTAATGGAGTACAGTTTGCTTGAGGTTTTCTCATAGTTACGATACCATTCCTTGAAGTGCCCATAAAGCATAAAGCACAAGTCTCAAGATACTTTGATGTCAATATCTTCTAGGACCTTCTATTTTCATTTTCTCTACACCTGTTTAGAATACCCAGGATGTGTTTAACACTTCCAAGTTGAATCACAGCTATTATTTTAAACTTTTCATTAAGATTTTTATTGTACCATAGTGTGAAATAAATGACAAGAAAAGACATTAGAAATATTGTTTTCAAATATGTTTTGTGAAGAATGGGTAAACTCAAATGAAAGTATTTCATAGTGTTTTCAACACTTCTGTATTCATGTTTTGTAGCAATTCTGCCTTATAATAAGATGAGATCTTTAATAACAGAATATGTAAAATTACCAATTATGTAAATTTTTTTGAAATACTACAGATTGTTTTTTAAGTCTTCTAAAACTATGAACATTAAATTTTTGAGGTTAAATAAATTTTATGTGCATGTTTGTTTTGGCTAAAGTCATGTAAATAGACCATGAACATTCAGTGGCCACAAAAGTCAGATTAGGACAGTAGGACAGTAATTGTATTCTCTGGAACTGGAGTTAGAGATGGTTGGAGGCAACTCTAAGCCATAACATTGTCCAAGTTTTAACTCTTATGCCCACATTTTAAATCATCTTTATCAAAGTAATAAAGCCCTAGATGTTCCGACACTTTAGCATAGTTACATGGAAAAAACATAATTTAAATTGAAGTAAAAACATTTTATTTGGAAGGTGTAATAAGTTTACCTAAACTACAGAACCCTTAAAGTGGCTTTTATGCTTCCACTTTGTGTCTATGAAAATGTATATTGTATTTTTAATTTCAAACTTCATGCGAACATTCATGAACATGTAAAATAGATTAAATGCTTACAATTTCTTCCTATATTGCCTTACGTATACATATCATGATTTTTGCTCAACTGTGACATGGGAATAACGTGAATTCTGCACCAAGTTATGTAAATGAATTGAGTTTTTTATTCTCTTAAGTTAAACAACAAATACACATTTAATTAATATTATACTATTACATATCTATAGCAGTTGTAGGTGAGTTTCAATAGCTAAAGAGAAGCTTCTGTTTTGAATAGTCAAGCTGCACTTCCCATGTTTAATAGGATCAAGCAACCATGTCTGCCCTCTTGTGGAAATAAGTCAATCTCCTGTAGGTCATATATATGAAAATTCTTTGGTAATATTGAACATTACAACCAAATGTTCTAAAATACTTTGACTTTAGAAAGTAGGTGGGAAAATGATACAGAGCTCCTTTTAGAGTAGAAGAATGTGTCAGCCCACCAAGTCACTGTGGCCTTTGTGAGTGATTAACAGGCAGACTTTTTACATATATGAAGCACCAAAATGTGCTTTCTCCTTTATAAAACTTGATTGCACCTTACTCCTGTGGATCTTCTGACAGGTCAATCCTTCCACAAAATGAAAATCATATTGAAGGCATCCATGCCCAAACACAAAATGTAACACAGGTCATTTCCATCCAAGTTCCTTCTGTAAACCACAGGTCCACAAGTCATACCTAAACAATAATAAATAACAACAGCAACAATAATAGAAAACCTTCTTGAGAATTTGTCAATTTTAATGAAGAAAAGGAAGTTAGGTTAGCACCTGAACAACTTTTTCATCTTTAGTTTAGATGGGATCACAGATATGATAGTCCCAATAATAGAAAGACTAAGTCATAATTCTAAAAGAATGTAATGTAGGAGTAAAAAAGATATTAATATAAAATTCAATATAATAAAAAGAATCAAGAGAAAACCTACACTAAATAACTACATCCAGATGTAAGAAGAGCAACAAGAGAGTTAGACCTATCATAGTTCCCTTATTCATCATATACATTACTACTTGCCTCAGTGCTCAATCTTCTGGTTATATCCGTGAATCCTACTACTCATGGGAGGAAAAATCCTGAGATTCTACCTCATACCGGTCAAAATGGATAAGATCAACATCTCCAGTGACAGCAGATGCTGGCGAGGATGTGGAGAAAGAGGAACACACCTCCATTGCTGGTGGGATTGCAAGCTGGTACAACCAATCTGGCAATCAGTTTGGTGGTTCCTCAGAAAATTGGACATAGTACTACCTGAGAACCCAGTTAAACCACTCCTGGGCATATACCCAAAAGATTCTCCAGCATATAACAAGGACACATGCTCCACTATATTCACAGCAGACATATTTATAAGAGTCAGAAGCTGGAAAGAACCCAGATGTCTTCAACAGAGGAATGGATACAGAGAATATGGTACATTTACACAATGGAGTAGTACTCAGCTATTAAAATCAATGACTTCATGAAATTCCTAGGCAAATGCATGGAACTAGAAAATATCATCCTGAGCGAGTTAACCCAATCACAAAAGAACACACTTGTTATTCATTCACTGGTAAGTGGATATTAACTCAAAAGCTCAGAATACCCAGGATACAATTCACAGACCACATGAAACTCAGAAGAAGGAAGACCAAAGTGTGGGTGCTTTGGTTCTTCTTACAAAGTAGAACAAAATACTTAGGGGTACAAATCTGGAGACAAAGTGTGAAGCAGAACCTGGAGAAAAGGCCATTCAGAAACTGCCACACCTAGGGATCCATCCCATATATAGTCACCAAACCCAGACACTATTGTGGATACCAAGAAGTACATGCTAACAGGAGCCTGATATAGCTGTCTCCTGAGAGGCTTTGCCAGAGCCTGACAAATACAGAGGGGGATGCTCTCTGCCAACCATTGGATTGAGCACAGGGTCCCAAATGGAGGAGATAGAGAGGACTGCAGGAGTTGAAGGGGTTTGCAACCCCATAGAAAGAACCACAATATCAATCAACCAAAACCCCCAGAGCTCCCAGGGACTAAAACATCAATCAAGGAGTACACATGAAGGGGCCTATGGCTCTAGCCATTCATGTAGCAGCGAATGTTTTGGTTAGACATCAATGGGAGGAGAAATCTTGGTCCTGTGAGGCTTTATTCTTCAGTATAGTGAAATGCCAGGGTGGTGAGATGGGAGTGGGTTGGTGGGAGTGAAAGCATCCTCACAGAAGCAGTGGGAGCAGGAGAGGATAGGGGTTTTGTGGGTGAGGAAACTGGGAAATGGAATAACATTTGAAATATAAATAAAGAAAATATTCAATAAAGTAAAAAGATGGCAGAAATACAGATGCAGGGATTCTTACCAAATACTTGTCCATTAAATGCCAATCTCTTATCTTGAAACCAATGGTATAAGGTAAGTGTTTATATTCTCATTTAAAAATTAAGGTACAGGAACTGAGATAGTAATTTGAGGTACTAAAGTTTGTACACAACTGATCTAGCATTGAATTCAAACTTGTCAAGTTCAAGTAATATGACGTGGAATGTCTCAAAACAATTGGATCAAAATATAGATCTGGTAAATATAGTACAAATGGACAGTTTATTTAAGTTATTTGGATTCAAGTTTCTTTGGCTGTGATGAAAAAGAAACTGACCAAAACAAATGAGGTAAAAGTTTTGTTAGGCTTATGTCTTTCCAGGGTGTTAAGTCAGTGACTCCTGTCAGAGACGGAGGCAGAGATTATGGAAGACTTCTACTAGATCATTCCACTTAATGGATCTTGTTTGTTGAATTCTCACTTTTGATCACCACCAGAAACATGTATTTTAAATGTACTCCTGTCACTCTTTTAAAGCTCTGCCTAGCACAGACAAACTGCCTTCTCTGTGGCAGGTGTTTTGGTGTTTGTGTGTAGAGTTGGCGTTGGGGAAAACCACTTTTATTTGCTGAGCCATCTCATAGGCTCCAATACTACATGTGTTATATATATACTTGCATCCTTAGGTGTGAGACTGGAAGGTCATCTAGACGAATTTCTTCTTAAAGGTGAGAGAATTTGAAGAGCAAAGATTAAGTCATTTTACCAGCCAGTTTTCTTTAATATATAAAAAATAATTCATGTATGGACCCATATACATATTTATAATACATAAATATAAGTATTAATTTGTATTTATAAAGTTTAAATTTATTATTATTATTATTATTACATAATCTTTTTTTTTTTTTTTTACAGTTCAGTCTTTATCCCTCTCCAGGTCTGCCCTCTGACTGTTCCTCATTCTTTTCTTCCTCCTCTATTTCCAGGAGGATGTCTCCACCCATCCCCCATGACTACTACCAGACCTCTCCACACCCTGGGGCCTCCAGACTCTTGAGAGTTAGGTGCTTCTTCTCTCACTAGGCCAGACCAGGCAATCATCTGCTGCATATGGCTGAGGCCTCATATCACCTTGTGTATGCTGCCTGGTTGGTAACTTAGTGTCTGAGAGATTTCAGGGGTCTAGGTTAGTTGAGAGTGCTGGTCTTCCTATGGGGTCGCCCTCCTCCTCAGCTTCTTCCAGCCTTTCCCTAATTCAAGAACAGGGGTCCTCAGCTGTCCATTGGTTGGGTGTAAGTATCTGCATATGACTCTTTCAACTGCTTGTTGGACCTTTTGGAGGGCACACATGCTAAGCTCCTCTCTGAAAGCATACCATAGTAATAGTGTCAGGCCTTGGGGCCTCCCCTTGAGCTGAATCTCAATTTGGGCCTGTCACTGAACCTTCTATATCTCAGTGTCTTTTCCATTTTTGTCCCTGGAGTTCTTTTAGACAGGAAAAATTCTTAAATGAAGACAGAGTTGTAATTGTAGACACACTACTTTCTTGAAATATCGTGTATTTTTATTCTAACTTGGAGGACATTATTTGGATTTTTTTTTTCATTTTTTTTTTCTCTGTGATGCACCTAAGATTCTTGTTTTTTGCTGTCCTTCTCTCCAGAAAATGGCCTTTTTTTAGTTTGACACCTCATTTAAAGGGCCTTGTGTAAAAGACAAGATCATGTACCAATGTCTACCAGCAATAATACTGAAACAATTTGAAAATGTGTTCACCATTGATATTAACCACAATGATGCAGATATCCTCACCTAGCCTATCTTCATGATCCCTTAAGGTCTGTTGTTTTTCAAGTCATTTTCCTAAACCCCTATCTCTGAGTTTACAAGGAACAACTACATAACAAACAAAAACAGAACCAATATTTCATAATTGGAGAGTATAGCTCATTTTCTTTCATAGAAATTATGAAGTTTATATTATAATTAATGCTTTACCATCACAAAAGAGGAATGTAAGTAAAATCATTTGGCAAGTCCACTCTCATGTCTGCTTGATCCCATGTAAATATATGAATCAATTTCCATGGTATATGGATAGTATATTTTTTATTTATCACTTGTATCACATGGCCAGTTCTTTGGCTATGATTTCTGCTTGCTACAAAATAACAAAGAAGATCAGCAAATTCAGAGAACATAGCAGAGGAGATAGAAATATTATTGAAATAAAAACACATATTTGTCAAAAAAGCAATAATAAAAGACCACACACAAATATTCCTTTCTCTCTCTCTCTCTCTCTCTCTCTCTCTCTCTCTCTCTCTCTCTCTCTCTCTCTCTGATTTTTTTAAAATTTTATACAGACATAGTAATAATGAAGAAGAAATTGCAATAGAAAGTAAAAGTAAATTTGATTTCATAGTTATATTTCTTATCATTTCCCAATTCTATTTTTAACTTACTATGCAACATGGAATAGTATTTATTTCATTCTATAAATATTTCTTCCTCCCTTAAGTTTTGACTGAGATCAGAAAGTAATTTTAATTGCCTGTAGAAATAATATAACATGATAAAATTTAAGAACCTAAAGGTTATTATTTAGAGTTCTGTCTGAATTCTGGTTACTAGCAAAAAAGAAAGCAAGAAAGAAAGCAAGAAAGAAAGCAAGAAAGAAAGCAAGAAAGCAAGGAAAGAAAGAAAGAAAGAAAGAAAGAAAGAAAGAAAGAAAGAAAGAAAGAAAGAAAGAACTTTCGTTGTCTCCAGGAATTCAATTATACACGTTGATTTTTAATTTATGCATTTTATACATTTTCAGAGTACTGGCACGATTAGATATGCTTTAAAAATACTTTTAATAATTTTCTATAATATAGCTTTAAAAGCTGTTCATTGTAGTAGCACATGGCTATAAAGCAAGTACTTCTAAATTGACTTTGGAGTTAGAGATAGAATTTTTTGTTTGTTTGTTTGTTTTTTGTTTTTTTGTTTTTTGCTGGCTAGTTATCTTGGCATGCAGGATGAGGGCAAGAAAGTTTGTGTCAAATAAGTTGATAATTGAGGAATAGAGAAATTTTCCTCTCACCTTGTTACATATTGATGCCTACACTCACAGACCTGAACACAAATAGAGAGAGAGAAAGAGAGAGAGAGACAGAGAGAGACAGAAACAAAAACAGAAACACAGAGACACAGAGATAGAAGAGACAGAGATAGATACAGAGACTTAAAGTTGAAAAATCCATCCAAATAAACACTTCACCTCCTAGCTTCTGGTCTCTATTAGGTAGGGTTTTTGTTACTGCAAAGCACTCATTGGGAAATGGTTTTGTTCATTTTTAGATGTTGCACTTCCATGGATACAAATGTCTCAACTTTATTCAATAATATTCATGACATTATCTTTCTTGAGTTTGGTGTTGATGTCATTATAAAGTAAAGGAGAATATTATGTAAAACTGGAAAAAAATTACTTACACTGATTCTAGTCTCTTAAGTTAGGAGATAAATTAGAACATGGCCCTTCAAGATACTTATATATTCTCAAAAGTCAAAGTTCAACTATCTGCTTCATATTAAAAGATGACAGCATGCATGGCATGAGCAGTTTGAGGAGGAGCTTCCTTGAGAGTTAAATGTTTATATAATACCACAGACAATGTACTGGGATACCAAAGGAACAGGGAATACTGGAGACATAGAAAATTAAGGAGGATAGATTAAGACATTTGTTTTGGAGAAGAGGAGGTCTTACCTTACACAATGTGGATGTGTGGAATCTACAAGGAAAGGAGAGGGTCAAGAAAAGGCACATTAGTGTAAAAATAACATGTAATTCACCTGAGGTAATTGTCATTTTAGTGGCTTACTGTTGTATATGCTCACTCTTCCTAGCTCTTTCTAGATCAGAAAGAACTGGCTTGCTGATTCAATTCAGCTATTTGGATCAAACTCCTCTATAAGTCGACTGACTGATTCCATTTGGCTTCTCTCAGCTTTTCACTGAATGGTTATTCTATTTTTTATCATTTAAAGAAGGAATTTTTATTTATTTTTTTAATATTTTTATTACATATTTTCCTCAATTACATTTCCAATGCTATCCCAAAAGTCCCCCACACCCTCCCCTCCAGAAAACCTGTTAGAGATTTACAGACATATAATGATGCCTCCTAATGTCTTTAAAATCTCAGTGGAAAGTTTTCTGAATATCTCCTCTAACTCAAACATAACATGATAGAGTACAATTCTGGCATTTTAGTTTAGTTTACTTTGCAAATATAAAAATGCACTGCAGTATAAATTATCAATAAATGCTTATTTGAATAAATGATTGAAGGAATTACATACCCAGGGAGCTAACTGATGACAGGCATAGGATATTTCTGTTTGTATAGCACTTACTGTCTCTCTCCAACTTGCTCCTCATTTTTCAAGAAAGGCTAGAAATGGGAATGTTTACAGGTTTATTCAGACCATTTTCAAATACTTCATAGTCCAAAGAAATAATTCCCTTGAGTAGCATTCAGCTCACTGACTGCCAAACTCAACATCACTAAGTGGAAATAGTGTTTCTCAAATCTGATGAGCACACAGTGCTATGAAGAACACTTGGGGGCATTTAAAGTATTTTCAAAGTCTAGCATTTTTGCAAACCTCTTATGTAGAATCTCTGGATATATATATATATATATATATATATATATATATATATATATATATATATATATATATATCAAGTATATATTGCCTTATTTTAGTAGGAGGGCATTTAAGATCGGGTTTCTCTGTGTACCCTTGGCTGTCCTGGAACTCAGAGTGGAATCAGCCTGGCCTTGAACTCAGAGATACACATCTCTGCTTCCCAGTCCTAGGATTAAAGGTGTACACCACCAATTCTAGGCAGTACATATTTTGTAATAGTCTTGTTCACAACCTAAAATTAACTAGTGTGATGGGGCTGAGACTTTCCTGAGTTACAGGCAACATTTATTTTTACATTTACTTTCTTATACAAAATTAACTAATCAGAATAAATTACAATACAGTGTTAGAATCTCCAAATTTATACCAAATTTTACTGATTTCCCAATGTTATATCTTTCTTTTTTTTTCTTTTTTGAAGTCTCATACAATAGCTAACTTTATGCAGAGCATTAGATAACTTTTTAAAATTAGATATTTTCTTTATTTACATTTCAAATGCTATCCCAAAAGATCCCTATACCTTCCCCCTGCCCTGCTCCCCTACCCACCCACACCTTGGCCTGGCGTTCCCCTGCATTGGGGCATATGTTATATTACACAAATTCACCCTTGTTGATTTGGGTTTAGTGTATCATTTCTTTATTTGGTACTAATTTGTATTTAGTATTGTTCTGAGCACTAGTACCTACAGAAGTCATCAAATTGTAGCCTGACATGTGTGACAACTGACATCATGCTGGTTGGCTCTTCCTGTCTTCATGTTCACACTTTATGTTAAAAAAAAGGTGACAATTAATTTAATATATGGGAAAATTATTTAGAATTCAGTCATTTATATATCCAGTAGGAAATTATAACTTGTGCCTTAAATATGTCAGCCATTGTTTTAGATGACAGATGTATAATGAGAACCTTCCCTTTCTCATTCAGATGTTAAGATTGCGTGAACAAGAAACACACAATGAGCAAGTGTGTGTGAGTGTGCTAGTGCTGAGTGTTGAGGACAACTGGTGAAGAGGAAAACCAGGGAAGCGTGTGTAAATGACTAGACAGCCAAATTTTCTGATGGATATCATGATCAGGGATGTAATTTTTCAGCATGTACCTCAAAATGAAGCACAGTCTGTACAAATTAGGAAAGGATGGAATACTCCAGAGTAAGTGAAAACAAATGGTACCAACGTTTTATATGTTTGTGCTTGTGTGTGTGTGTGTGTGTGCAATTAAGGGAAAGACTACAAAAAAACCAGGGGACTCAGAGATATCAAATAATAGGAAAGCCGACTAAAACAGAAACCGAGGGCTAGACATTAGATGACATTAGCATATTCTAATGTTTTTCTTTTTCTTTCACTAGATTTAGACATTAATCTGTAAATGCAAAGTTTAAATCTGACTGATGAAGTAGGACAGCACAACAGCTCCATAATGAAAAGGATGTAGTTTGACCACCACAGTGGCTTTGATTTTAGTGAATCAAACTTTTTAATCCAAGAAAGAAAGTTCATTTATTGAATTATCAACATTTGCTATCAGCACTACTTGGAGAAAAAGTTTTCTTATCATTGATCAAAGTTTCTATGTATATGAAGGAAAGTTAGATTTTAATTCTGTGTATGTATGGTTATATGTGTAATATCACATTTACAATTA
Organism: Mus caroli; assembly: GCF_978045245.1. NCBI lineage: Eukaryota > Metazoa > Chordata > Mammalia > Rodentia > Muridae > Mus > Mus caroli. The sequence goes on from NW_028227258.1 coordinate 48,424,753, forward strand.
TTAACTTTAGTAATAGAAAATATTATTAAAGTTAATAAAATATTATCCTAAAATAGAAAATATTTTTCTTAAACACTTACCAATAATTCAGATTATTAGTCAATTTAATTATTTTATATTATTTATTAGAAAACTGGACCACAATTAAATATATTGTAACTGATATTCCTGTTAAATTAACTTAAACATTTTCAAAAATGACATTTATTATCACTTAGCTATGCTTTTATACATATCAGTTTTAATAAATATATTTTTATCCTAAAATTTTGAAACTATCAAGAGTATTCAAACATATTTTATCTGACGTTACTGAAAAGAATAAAATATATTTTATAAATATGCAGCATTTATATTTTAAACCTGTTTAAACAGAAGATTTCTTGGAAATACAGAGGAGAAAATAATTGTTTTTCTCCTACAATTTCATCAAGAACATCGTGTCTTCAAAGATGGACCTACATGTATTCTTTAGAATGGCAGATCTAAAAGAAATGAGTTTTTCTTAAAGACAGTGATTAACTTTGTAATTTATTTAACGCACTAACTAATCAATGAATGGAACCTCATATAATTTTAAGTTATCTATAAATATCAAAACTAATACATCTATTCTGCAAATAGTTATTGTATTCACCTATTGTAAAATTAATTTTGCAATGATAAATTCAAAATATAAAAATTGGAATACTGAAAACTACTTAATATTAAGGCGACATTAATATAATTATAACATGGTGTATCAGATGTTATTTTTAAATTTTTTACTACTTTTAAAAATTTTTATTAAAATTTCTTAAAGAACCAAAAATTCATCCTGAGACTCAAAATAAGGCAAGCCTCTAAATAAATTATATCCCTTTAATACATACATACACACATACATACATACATACATATATACATACATACATACATACATACATACAATAACATGTATATAGTAAGATGAGTATTCAGAGTCTTTATTTAGATTAGGTACCTACCTCCTAGTAACAAATTCAAGTGATTAAACTTAGTCCCCAAAGCAAGAGTGTCTGTGTAGGTCTTTTGTGTGATGTTTAATTCAAAAGTGTAATGTTCATGAATGTCACTAATCCGGTTTCAGAAGCTAACTAAACCTTTTTCCTGTTCTGCCATGTAAAGCTGCCATGAAAAAATGAACGTCTTTGAATCAAGAAGAAGGAACTCAACAGATGTTTCAGCCACTGTGCTGAAAAAACAACTAGGTTTTTAATGGCCAAGCAGTATGAAAAAAGGCCTGACACTATTTCTGATGCTACAAAAAGGAACCTAGTATGACTGCCCTCTGAAAGGCCCAACAAGCAGGTGAAAGAGTCAGACATAGATATCTACAAGCAACCAGTGGACAGAAGCTTGTGATCCCTGTGGTTGAATCAGGGAAATGCCAGAAGAAGCTGAGAAGAAGAGCAGCTCCATAGGAAGACCAGCAGTCTCAACTAATCTGGACCCCCGGGATCTCTCAGACACTGATCCACCAGCCAGGCAGCATATACCAGTTAAAATGAGACCCTCAAAACATATACAACAGAGGAGTGCCATATCTGGACTCAGTCAGCGAAAATGCAGCTAACCTTCAAGAGACTTGGAGCCCCAGGGAGTTGAGAGGTCTGGTGGAGTAGGGGTTGGTGTGGGGACATCCTCTTGGGGATGGAGGGAGAATGTATAAGATGTGGAACAGTTTGCAGGTGGATCAGAAAGGGGACAAAATCCAGACTGTAAAAAAAGATTAAAGAGTAAATGTTAAAATATCGAATATTTGACAGTGTAGTTAGAGCAGCACACATAGACATAAGAGATTCATGTCATTAGAATATAATGAAAGAGAAGATTAGAGAATAAAAGGCATTATCAATATCCTATGAAAATTAAAATGTGGAGTGCTTAAAAAGAAAAACAACTATTGAAGAATACTAACATCCAAGGACTGATAGGAAGACCAGAAGGGAAAAATAGGTTATTTTAAAAATCTAGAGAACTGGGCAGAAAGATGGAAGCATTGGCTAGGTCACATAACTGAGATCAGTGGAAAATGGAGATATTATTAATACATTGGATGTATTATCTGAGATCACTGATCACTGTGAATGAACTTTTATCTCCTGCCCTTCACTGCCACCACAGACACTGCTTTGAATCAAGGCTTCCTTCGCTCATCTAGTCTTCACCCTATGCTCATAAAGGTCAGATATGTGGGAAAGTTATATTATCTCACATTGTTCATTTCCTCATATTTTGCTCTTAACAAGTGTTGAGCCTTCTACTTCTTACATATATTTCATATCTCTTCCTTGGTCTGTGTGTTAGTATATCATTGCATTAGTTCATGTTTATCCACTTGCATCTGTCCACTTAATAGATGTTCACATGAATTAATTTAATTACAGTGGTTCCACAAAAAAGACTTGAGCATGCACGCTATGTATGCTCTTTTAGTTCTATGTAACTCCACATTGCAACTCCTTTTTACTTAAGAACTTTTAGTGACTTCTCATGATCAAATAAAATCTTTTTTCAGTATGCATCATAATGCATACATATAAAATATCATCATATTTCTTTTCTCCTGAGACTTTCATAGATGTTGTTCCTATTGCATTTGTTATTTTCAAGGATGAAAAACACTCTTTCATCTTAAGCCATTAAGATGCTATGTATGTTTTCTGTAAATGTCCTCTTCCTTAAGTATCACTGTCTTTGCTTATTTCTTGTTTTTTTTTGGGGGGGGGTATTTATTTCATTTACATTTCTAATGCTATCCCAAAAGTCCAACATATGCTCCCCCACCCACTCCCTTACCCACCTACTCCCACTTCTTGGCCCTGGAGTTCTCCTGTACTGAGGCATATAAAGTTTGCATGACCAATGGGCCTCTCTTTCCACTGATGGCAGACTAGGCCATCTTCTGATTCATATGCAGCTAGAGACACAAGCTCTGGGGGGTATTGGTTAGTTCATATTGTTGTTCCACCTATAGGATTGCAGATCCCTTCAGCTCCTAGGGTACTTTCTCTAGCTCCTCCATTGGGGGCCCTATGATTCATCCAATAGCTGACTGTGAGCATCCACTTCTGTGTTTGCCAGGCCCCCGCATAGTCTCACAAGAGACAGCCTTATCTGGGTCCTTTCAGCAAAATCTTGCTAGTGTATGCAATGGTGTCAGCGTTTGGAAGTTGATTATAGGATGGATCCCCGGATATGGAAATCTCTAGATCATCCATCCTTTCATGTCAGCTCCAAACTTTGTCTCTGTAACTCCTTCCATGGGTGTTTTGTTCCCAATTCTAAGAAGGGGCAAAGTGTCCACACTTTGGTCCTCGTTCTTCTTGAGTCTCATGTATTTAGCAAATTGTATCTTATATCTTGGGTATTCTAAATTTCTGGGCTAATATCCACTTATCAGTGAGTACGTATTGTGCGAGTTCTTTTGTGATTGGGATACCTCACTCAGGATGATGCCCTCCAGGTCCATCCATTTGCCTAGGATTTTCACAAATTCATTCTTTTTAATAGCTGAGTAGTACTCCATTGTGTAAATGTACCTCTCTCCTTCATGGAGGATTGGAGGAATTCGGCATTCTTTCACTGTTAGATCCCATGACTCTATAACACTATCTGCCCACTTAATGTGCATTTGTTCACGTGAATTTAATTACAGTGGTTTCATCAAAGACATGAGACTCCATGTTGAAGCAGCAGAATATCAAATAAGAAGCAGAATGTATCTATGTTAAGGATAATTATGAAGTCAGAGGGGCTAGAGAGGGGCCTCACTTTTTAGAAGCACATCTTCCTTTTCCAGAGAATTCAACTATGGCTACCAGCATCCACATCAAGTAATTTGTAACTCTATCCCAGTTTCTGCAGATATGACACCTACTTTGACATACAGAGGCATACACACACACATACACACACATGCACATAAAGTATATCTTTAAATATATAATGATGTAGAAAATTAGATGGCTAATAAAAAACAATGTTATTTCTTACAAGTTCTAAATGTTATATTAATGACAATGTAGAGTGAAGAAAGACTATACTAGGTAGGCAATATTGGATATTATAAAATTATTTTGCAGTCAGCAGTGGCTCTATTCAGATACCTGTTAAGTGACTAGTCATTAACACAAAGATATTTTTCTCTCTCTCATTATACAGAAGCAGCAAATTGGGCAGTCACTTCTGTTCTGCTAGATTCCTGGCCATTTCAATAAATTGGTTGGTTCATGAATTCACTTTTGCTTCTTTTCTTCTCTTTTCCATTTTATTTTTAGTTGAAGCTCATGGTAACTCCATAATTAGAAAATCTCAAATTGATCATTACAGTTCAATAGGTTAATGGAAATTGCTTTCGTATATTATACTGAAAATCACTGCATACAGCACTGGTGTTAAATTACTTTAAGACTGTCTTAATTCTTATGAAATATATCTTTCTTCCCTATACGTTCATGTCACAATACTGCAGCGTATTAATAAGATATTAAGAGTCATTTTGTTCTGGCTAAATTTTAAAATCGTGTTAATCCTACACTTCTAATTTCTATTGCTGGTCATATAACTCTACTGAGTAAGTTTTATAAACTATCTTTTGTTGAAAATAGATGCATTCAAACGTTTTGGGAAAATGCATGTAATTATGTGTCTAATTCAAACATTTACTCAAGTATATGTAGTCTCAAGATTTAAGACCCCTAAGAAATCCTTACATTAGAGATAATATAACTTAACTAGGAATGACAAGTAATTCCCTCAGTATATCATTGACAAGCACTTATGAAATAGGTGAATAAGTTCATCTTAATATTTGAAAATAATGTGTTTGTTTATGTGCTTACATAAGTTTCCATGTACCTCTGTGTGTAGGAATCCACAGTGGCTACAGAAGACCCCTAAACATGGACTTATAGTTGGTTTTAAGCTACCATGTATGTGCTGAGAAGTGAACCAAACAGGAAGCACAAATATATTGAAAAATGTTCTCCTCTGAAGAATTGATTTCAATTCATCAAAACAGTAACTGACCCATTGTATGAATAGATATCATTTACTCATTCATTCATTCATTCATTCAAACAAACAAAACTAAACAAACACACAAATAAAAACAAACAATAAACAAGCAAAAAAATCCCTGGACTTTGGCATTAGCTCCTATTCTTTACTAAAGAACAATTTTGTGCTTGTCAAGTTCTATTATATAATAAAAACATATAATTAGAAGTTTTTTCATTTAGTAACAACAACATTGTCTTTAAGACTGTCTTAATTCTTATGAAATATATCTTTCTTCCCTATACGTTCATGTCACAATACTGCAGCGTATTAATAAGATATTAAGAGTCATTTTGTTCTGGCTAAATTTTAAAATCGTGTTAATCCTACACTTCTAATTTCTATTGCTGGTCACATAACTCTACTGAGTAAGTTTTATAAACTATCTTTTGTTGAAAATAGATGCATTCAAACGTTTTGGGAAAATGCATGTAATTATGTGTCTTAAATTGTCTTAAATTTGCAACTATTGGTCAAATTTAAATATATGGTAGAATTTTTAACCCCAAATATAGACTAATTTTAAAATTTTAAATATTATTATTTTATAACTTGTTTAGTTAATACATTACAGCATATTATGTGTCAACATTTGCATATTTATTTTTATTGAAGTTAAACTTATACACTGGACATATTAATACAAAAATTATCTTTTTGAGGAAAATTTCATTCTATGGATATTAAAACAGTAATCATTTGTTCAATATAAGATAAATAATAGATATGTCTATAAATTTGTACATATACATACAAATATACATACACATATAAAAACATTTATATTTTTGAAAATAATTAGAATTTATTTCCTATCTTTCATATGACTAAAGCAAAATGTTACTATTTGAATTTCTTCTTATACAGTAGAAGAGATTGACACAACTGCCAAAGAAAATTCAAAACATAAAAATCTCCTAACCCAGAGAATCCAGGAGATTCAGACCACAATGAAAAGACCAAATCAGAATAGAGGAGAATGAAGATTCACATCCCAAACGACCTGAAAATGTCTTCAACAAAGTCATAGAAGAAACATCCCAACCTAAAGAAAGTGATGGACATAAAGGTATAAGAAGCCTATAAAACACCAAATAAATGGACCAGAAAAGAAAATCTTCTCATCACATTTGTCAAAACACTAAATGCATAGAGTAAAGAGAGAATATTAAAAGCTGCAAGAGAAAAAGGCTAAGTAACATAAAAAGGTAGACCTATGAAAATTACACCAGACTTCTCTAAAGAGACTATGAAAGCCAGAAGAGCCTGATCAGAGGTCATGCAGACTCTAAATGAGCACAAATGCAATCCCTATCTACTATATACAACAAAATCAATCAACTTTATTTTTTGTGTTTTGTGTTTCACAGTCAACAGATACAATAAGGCATTTTTTTTCTATTCTACTATAGTCTCTCACCACATAAATGGAAATTTTTGAACTATTTATATCAGAAAATGTAATGAAAAATCTTGCTTATAATCTTAGTAATGCACTTTAGAGTTGAATTTTTAATGTTTGTATTAGTTTTCTGTTGTTTTTCCCTCTGTCTTCTTCACATTATTCTTTTATTTGTTGATTGGCATACTAATACTCCATCTGAGTTTTATTCAGTATAAAAACCATTTTCTTTCTTAAATGATTTCTGAGTCTCAAATGATTTTGATTGTACTCATTATTTAATCCACAAACAAGCAAAAAGAGTTACTCCTAAAACTCAATTATTTCAATTCATCCTATGTTTTTTTTCTTTTTTTTCCCATTGTTATTAGATATTTTCTTCATTTACATTCCAAATGCTATCCAGAATTTCCACTATACCCTCCACCCACCCTGCTCCCCTACCCACCCACTCTCAGTTCTTGGCCCTGGTGATTCCCTGTACTGGGGCATATAAAGTGTGCACGATCAAGGGGCCTCTCTTCCCAATGATGGCCAGCTAGGCCATCTTCTGCTGTATATGCAGCTAGAGACACAAGCTGGGAGTACTGGCTAGTTCATATTGTTGTTCCACATATAAGGTTGCAGACCCCTTCAGTTCCTTGGATACTTTCTCTGCTACTCCATTGGGGACCCTATGTTCCATCCAATAGATGACTGTGAGCATCCACTTCTGTCTTTGCCAGGCACTGGCATAGCCTCACAAGAGACAACTATATCAGGGTCCTTTCTGCAAAATATTTCTGGCATAGGGAATAGTGTTTGGAATTGGTGGCTGATTATGGGATGGATCCCTAGGTAGGGCAGTCTCTGGTTGGTCCATTCTTTCATCTCAGCTCCAAATTTTGTCTCTATAACTCCTTCCATGGGTATTTGGTTCCCTATTCTAAGGAGGGACAAAGTATCCACACTTTGATCTGCCTTCTTCTTGAGTTTCATGTGTTTTGCAAGTTGTATCTTGGGCAAGTTGTATCTAAGTTTCTGGCCTAATATCCACTTATCAGTGAGTGCATATAACCCCATAAAAAGGGAAAAAATCTCTAAACACAGACAAATATAACGACTAACTCAAGAGATTACCAGATGGTGAAAGGTAAACGTAAGAATCTTACTAACAGAAACCAAGACCACTCACCATCATCAAAACCCAGAACTCCCAATTCGCCCAGTACAGGGCACCCCAACACACCTGAAAAGCTAGACCCATATTTAAAAGCATATCACATGATGATGGTAGAGGACATCAAGAAGGACTTTAATAACTCACTTAAAGAAATATAGGAGAACACAGCTAAACAGGTAGAAGACCTTAAAGAGGAAGCACAAAAATCCCTTAAAGAATTGCAGGAAAACATGACCAAACAGGTGATGGAATTGAATAAAACCATCCAAGACCTAAAGAGGGTAGTAGACTCGATAGAGAAAACCCACAGTGAGGCAACGCTGGAGATAGAAACCCTAGGAAAGAAATCTGGAACCATAGATGCAAGCATCAGCAACAGAATACAAGAGATGGAAGAGAGAATCTCAGGTGTAGAAGATTCCATAGAGAACATCAGCACAACAATCAAAGAAAATGGAAAATACAAAAAGATCCTAACTCAAAACATCCAGGAAATCCAGGACACATTGAGAAGACCAAACCTACGGATAATAGGAGTAGATGAGAAGGAAGATTTTCAACTCAAAGGACCGGCAAATATCTTCAACAAAATTAAAGAAGAAAACTTCCCAAACCTAAAGAAAGAGATGCCCATGAACATACAAGAAGCCTACAGAACTCCAAATAGACTGGACCAGAAAAATTCCTCCCGACACATAAAAGTCAGAACAAAAAATGCACTAAATAGAGATAAAATACTAAAAGAAGTAAGGGAAAATGGTTAAGTAACATATAAAGGCAAGCCTATCAGATAATTACACCAGATATTTCACCAGAGACTAGGAAAGCCAGAAGAGCCGGGACAGATGTTATAGAGACACTAAGAAAATACAAATTCCAGCCCAGGCTACTATACCCAGCCAAACTCTCAATTACCATAGATGGAGAAACCAAAGTATTCCAAGACAAAAGCAAATCCACACATTATCTTTCCATGAATCTAGCCCTTCAAAGAATAAAAAAATAATAATAATAATAAAATAAAATAAAAACAATACAAGGACGAAAACAACATCCGAGAAAAAGCAAGAAGGTAATCCCTCAACAAACTTAAAAGAAGACAGCCACAAGATGCCAACATTAACAACAAAAATAATAGGAAACAGCAACTACTTTTCCTTAATATCTCTTAATATCAATGGACTCAACTCCCCAATAAAAAGACATAGACTAACAGACTGGCTACACAAACAGGACCCAACATTACGCTGCTTACAGGAAACTCATCTCAGAGAAAAAGATAGACACTACCTCAGAATGAAAGGCTGGAAAACAATTTTCCAAGCAAATGGTCTGAAGAAACAAGCTGGAGTAGCCATTCTAATATCTAATAAAATCGACTTCCAACCCAAAGTCATCAAAAAAGACAAAGAGGGGCACTTCATACTCATCAAAGGTAAAATCCTCCAAGAGGAATTCTCAATTCTGAATATCTATGCTCCAAATACAAGGGCAGCCACATTCATTAAAGAAACTTTAGTAAAGATCAAAGCACACATTGCACCTCACACTATAATAGTGGGAGACTTCAACACACCACTTTCACCAATGGACAGATAATGGAAACAGAAACTAAACAGGGACACAGTGAAACTAACAGAAGTTATGAAACAAATGGATCTGACAGATTACTACAGAACATTTTATCCTAAAACAAAAGGATATACTTTCTTCTCAGCACCTCATGGTACATTCTCCAAAATTGACCACATATTTGGTCACAAAACAAGCCTCAATATATACCAAAATACTGAAATTTTCCCATGCATCCTATCAGATCACCATGGACTAAGGCTGATCTTCAATAACAAAATAAATATAGAAAGCCAACATTCACATGGAAACTGAGCAACACTCTTCTCAATGATACCTTGGTCAAGGAAGGAATAAAGAAAGAAATTAAGGACTTTTTGGAGTTTAATGAAAATGAAGCCACAACATACCCAAACTTATGGGACACTACGAAAGCATTTCTAAGAGGAAAACTCATAGCTCTGAGTGCCTCCAAAAAGAAACTAGTGAGAATACACATTAGCGTCTTGACAACACATCTAAAAGCTCTAGAACAAAAGGAAGCAAATTTACCCAAGAGGAGTAGACTGCAGGAAATAATCAAACTCATGGGTGAAGTCGACCAAGTAGAAACAAGAACTATTCAAAGAATCAACCAAACGAGGAACTGGTTCTTTGAGAAAATCAACAGGATAGATAATCCCTTAGCCAGACTCACTAGAGGGCACAGAGAAAGCATAGTAATTAACAAAATCAGAAATGAAAAGGGAGACATAACAACAGATCCTGAAGAAATCCAAACCACCATCAGATCCTTCTACAAAAGGCTATATTCAACAAAACTGGAGAACCTGGATGAAATGTACCAGTTTCTAGACAGATAACAGGTACCAAAGTTAAATCAAGATCAGGTTACTGATCTAAACAGTCCTATATCCCCTAAAGAAATAGAGACATTCATTAATAGCCTCCCAACCAAGAAAAGCCCAGGACAAGATGGGTTTAATGCAGAGTTCTATCAGACTTTCAAAGAAGATCTAATCCTAGTTCTTCACAAACTATTCCACAAAATTGAACCAGAAGGTACTCTACCCAACTCATTCTATGAAGCTACATTTACTCTGATACCTAAACCACACAAAGACCCGAGAAAGATAGAGTACTTCAGACCAATTTCCCTTATGAATATAGATGCAAAAATCCTCAATAAATTTCTCACTAACTGAATCCAAGAACACATCAAAACAATCATCCATCCTTACCAAGTAGGTTTCATCCCAGGTGTGCATGGATGGTTCAATATACAGAAATTCATCAGCGTAATCCAGTATATAAACAAACTCAAAGACAAAAACCACATGATCATCTAGTTAGATGTGGAGAAAGCATTTGACAAAATCCAACACCCATTCATGATGAAATGTTTGGAAAGATCAGGAATTCAAGGCCCATACCTAACCATGATAAAAGCAATCTACAGCAAACCAGTAGCCAACAACAAAGTAAATAGTGAGAAGCTGGAAGTAATCCCACTAAAATCAGGGACTAGACAAGGCTGTCCACTCTCTCCCTACCTATTGAACATTATACTTGAATTCCTAGCCAGAGCAGTTAGACAACAAAAGGAGATCAAGAGGACACAAATTGGAAAGGAAGAAGTCAAAATATCACTTTTTGCAGATGATATGATAGTATATATAAGTGACCATAAAATTTCACCAGAGAACTCCTATGGCTGATAAACAGCTTCAATGAAGTAGCTGGATATAAAATTAACTCAAACAAGTCAATGGCCTTTCAGTACACAAAGGATAAACAGGCTGTGAAAGAAATTAGGGAAACAACACCCTTCTCAATAGTCACAAATAATATAAAATACCTTGGTGTGACTCCAACTAAGTAAGTGAAAGATCTGTATTATAAGAACATCAAGTCTCTGAAGAAAGAAATTAAAGAAGATCTCAGAAGATGGAAAGATCTCCCATGCTCATGGATTGGCAGGATCAATATCATAAAAATGGCTATCTTGCAAAAAGCAATCTACAGACTCAGTGCAATCCCCATCAAAATTCCAACTCAATTCTTCAACTAATTAGAAAGGGCAATTGGCAGATTCATCTGGAATAATAAAATACCTAGGATAGCAAAAAATCTTCTCAAGACTAAAAGAACCTCTTGTGGAATCACCACACCTGACCTAAAGCTATACTACAGAGCAATTGTGATAAAAACTGCATGGTACTGGTATAGCGACAGACAAGTAGACCAATGGAACAGAACTGAAGACCCAGAGATGAACCCACATGCTTATTTTCACTTGATCTTTGACAAGGGAGCTAAAACCATCCAGTGGGAAAAGGACAGCATTTTCAACAAATGGTGCTGGCACAACTGGCAGTTATCATGTAGAAGAATGCAAATTGATCCATTCCTATCTCCTGTACTAAGGTCAAATCTAATTGGATTAAGGAACTCCACATAATACCAAAGACACTGAAACTTATAGAGGAGAAAGTAGGGAAAAGTCTCGAAGATATGGGTACAGGGGGAAAATTCCTGAATAGAACAGCAATGGCATGTGCTGTAAGATCAAGAATCAATAAATGGGACCTCATAAAGTTGCAAAGCTTCTGCAAGCAAAAGACACTGTCAATACGACAAAAAGGCCACCAAGAGATTGGGAAAGGATCTTTACCTATTCTAAATCAGATAGGAGACTAATATCCAATATATATATAAAGAACTCAAGAAGGTGGACTCCAGAAAATCAAATAACCCCATTAAAAAATGAGGCTCAGAGCTAAACAAAGTATTTTCATCTGAGGAATACCGAATGGCAGAGAAGCACCTGAAAAGATGTTCAACATCCTTAATCATCAGGGTAATTCAAATCAAAACAACCCTGAGATTCCACCTCACACTAGTCAGAATGGCTAAGATCAAAAATTCAGGTGTCAGCAGATGCTGGCAAGGATGTGGAGAAAGAGGAACACTCCTCCATTGTTGGTGGGATTACAAGCTTGTACAACCACTCTGAAAATCAGTCCTGTGTTTCCTCAGAAATTTGGATACAGTACTACTAAAGGATCCCACAATACCTCTCCTGGGCATATATCTGGAAGATGTTCCAACTGGTAAGAAGGACACATGCTCCACTATGTTCATAGCAGCCTTAGTTATAATAGCGAGAAGCTGGAAAGAACCCAGACCTCAACAGAGGAATGGATACAGAAAATGTGGTACATTTACACAATGTAGTACTACTCAGCTGTTAAAAAGAATGAATTTAGGAAATTCCTAGGCAAATGGATGGGCCTGGAGGGAGTCATCCTGAGTGAGGTAACCTAATCACAAAGGAACTCACACAATATGTACTCACTAATAAGTGGCTATTAGCCCAGAAACTTAGGATACCCAAGATATAAGATACAATTTGCTAAACGCATGAAACTCAAGAAGAACGAAGACCAAAGTGTGGACACTTTGCTTCTTCTTAGTATTAGGAACAAAACACACATGGAAGGAGTTACAGAGACAAAGTTTGGAGCTGTGACGAAAGGATGGAGCATCTAGAGACTGCCATATCCAGGGATCCACCCCATAATCAGCTTCCAATTGCTGACACCATTGCATACACTAGCAAGATTTTCTGAAAGGAACCAGATATAGCTGTCTCTTGTGAGACTATGCCTGGGCCTAGCAAACACAGAAGTGGATGCTCACTGTCAGCTATTGGATGTATCACAGGGCCCCCAATGGAAGAGCTAGAGAAAGTAAAGTATCCAAGGAACTAAGGGATCGGCAACCGTATAGGTGGAAGAACAATATGAACTAACCAGTACCCCCCCCCCCAGAGCTCGTGTCTCTAGCTGCATATGTATCAGAAGATGGCCTAGTCGGCCATCAGTGGAAAGAGAGGCCATTTGGTAGTGCAAACTTTATATGCCGAAGTACATGGGAAAGTCAGGGCCAAGAAGTGGGAGTGGGAGGGTGTGTGAGTCTGTGGGGGAGCATGTGGGGGACTTTTGGGATAGCATTGTAAATGTAAATGAAATAAATACCCAATTAAAAAAAAAGAGTAGGTCTGGTGCCCAGGTATATATATAAAGACAAATTTAGGTCAATAAATTTTTTTTTGGTTTTGAGAGACCAAACTTACTCCATCTTGGAACCAGCCTCCATTTTAAGAGGAAACAAAAAGTCCTGAAAACTTGACCTATAACTAAACCCAGAAAGGAGCCCAGACCTTGTCTTTGGCCACAGTTACAGCCAAGATACTTCCTAGCAACAGTTAATCAAAGACTAGTCTGATCATTTGTGATTGAATATGGTCTTGCTTCAGATCACTCACTTGTAGGTTTACAATGGTCATTCATTTAGATGTTTGCCAGAATGGACAATCCCTCACTTGTGCTCATTTCCTATAAAACCTTGTCCTGATGAGAGTTAGAGGCAGCTTCACCAAACCGTCCTGTGGGTCAGCAGTTGGTAATTCCAAACTTGAGTTTATAATAAAGAAACCCTAATATGATCATGGAGCATGTTTCCTTATTCCCTGTAGGAGCATCTTCTGGGTATATGCACAGGAGTGGTATTGCTGTGTACTTGGGTTATACTATGTTCAGTTTTCTGAGGAACAGCCAAACTGACTTCCAGAGTGTTTGTACCAGCTTGGCATCCCACCAGCAATGGAGGTGTGTTCTTCTTTGTGAGGTGTAATCTTAGAGTTGTTTTTATTTGCATTTCCCTGATGACTAAGGATGTTAAACATATTTTTAGGTGCTTCTCAGCCACTCAATATTCCTCAGTTGAGAGTTCTTTGTTTATCTCTGTCCCCCATTTTTAATAGGGTTATTTGTTTCTTTGGAGACTAACTTCTTAAGTTCTTTGTATATATTGTATATTAGCCCTATATCATATGTAGGATTGGTAAAGATCTTTTCCCAATATGTTGTTTGCCTTTTTGTCTATTGACAGTGTCCTTTGCCTTACAGAAGCTTTGCAATTTTTTGAGATCCTGTTTGTCGATTCTAGATCTTACAGCACAAGCCATTGGTGTTCTATCCAGGAATTTTTCCCTTTTTCCATATGTTTGAGGCTCTTCCTCACTTTCTACTCAATAACTTTCAGTGTATCTGGATTTATGTGTATGAGCTTGATCCACTTGTACTTGAGCTTTGTACAGGAAGATAAGAATGTATCAATTTGCCTTCTTCTACATCCTAAAGAACTGTTAAGCCTTCACCATTTGTTGAAAAGGCTGTTGTTTCTCCACTGAATGGTTTTAACTCCTTTGTCAAAGATCAAGTGACAATAGGTGTGAGGGTTCATTCCTGTGTCTTCAGTTCCATTCAGTTGATCTACCTGCCTGTCACTGTACCAATACCATGCAGTTTTTATCACAATTTCTCTGTAGTACAGCTTGAGGTCAGAAATGATGATTCCCCTAGAAGTTCTTTTATTGTTGAGAGAGGTTTCTGCTATCGTAGTTTTTTGTTTGATTGTTTTGTTTTATTGTTATTCCAAATGAATTTGCAAACTGCTCCTTCTAACCCTGTGAAGAATTAAGTTGGAATTTTGATGGTGATTGCAATGAATCTGTAAGATGACTTTTGGCAAGATGGCCATTTTTGTTATATTAATCCAGCCAATCCATGAGCATGGGAGATCTTTCCATCTTCTGAGACCTTTGATTTCTTTCTTCAGAGACTTGAAGTTCTTATCATACAGATCTTTCACTTGCTTAGTTAGAGTCACGCCAAGATATTTTATATTATTTGTGACTATTGTGAAAAGTGTTGTTTCCTAATTTCTTTCTTGACCTGTTTATTCTTTGTGTAGAGGAAGGCCGCTGATTTGTTTGAATTAATTTTATATCCTGCCTCTTTACTGAAGTTGTTTATCATGTTTAGGAGATCTTTGGTAGAATTTTTGTGGTCACTTAAGTATAATATCATATCATCTACAAATAGTGATAGTTTGACTTCTTCCTTTTCATTTTTTATCCCTTTGATCTCCTTTTGTTGTCTAATTTCTCTGGCTAGGACTTCAAGTACTATACTGAATAGGTAGGGAGAAAGATAGAAAACCTAGGAAAAAGATCTGGAGACTGAATTTTTTTGCCAAACCTGAATATCCAAGATCATAACTAACGTCTCAGATTGCTGAAGAAAAGCTCTGACTACTAAAAGCATTTCAATAACCTCCACACACATATGACATATTTACATATTCATACAAACAAGGTTATAAGTAAACAAATTCAAAATAAATAAACACAGTTTGTGATCTTAACTGAGAGTACAAAAGCAAAGCCATTTAAACAGCATTAAATCAAATCTAAAGCTATAGAGAACAAAGAAAGCAACAGTGAATATATGATTTGGAAACAACTTGCAAAGTATACAACTGACAGATTTAAGACACAAAATACATAAACTAAATAACTCTACATAAAGAAAAATGAGTAATCTACTTAAAAGTGGACACAAGCTATGAACAAAAATTTCTCAAAAAGGGATATAAAAGTTGCCCCAAAAAAGTATTTTAAAAAGTATTTAACACAACACATATAAAGTGATAATTGAGATCAACAGACAGACTATACTTCACACTTTCCATAACATGTTTTGTGAATAAGATGAAATGAAAAGTTGGCAGGAATGTCATGATGAGGGAATTGTCCTGAGTTATTAATGTTATTCAAAATTATTACAACCATGACATATTGTAAAGAAGTACTCAAACTCCAAAAATTCTATCTATACATTGTGCAGACTTGATACTGATGGATATTACCAAAAGGGTAAAATACTAATATTTTCAAGAAATAGCTATATTTCTGTGTTCCCTGCAACACTATTTGTAATAGCCAAGTTGTTTTTAAGAGATAGTAGATAAAGAAAACATGGACATTTAAATACAATGGTGTAATATTGAGTTTTGAAAATGAAAAATAATTCATTTTAAGCACAACACTTGGAGAAATTTATACTAACTAAAATATACTAGTCAAATGAGAAATTGTTCAACCAAGTCTTCATAATATATGGAACAGTATCCACAGAGAGAATAGACTGGAAGCCTTCAGAAGCCAGGGGCTCATCACATAACAAATATGTATCAAGAACTTAGTAAACTGAAAAGACTTTAGTAGAACATTCTGAAATTCTACAATAAATACACAAAAGCCAAAACACTTGAAAAGTTAGTTGATAACTATACAAATTAAATACAACATGAAATTGCTCTAACTTAGTAAAACTGCTTTAATCATTGATCCATGGAATATATTAAATATAGAAAAATAGAGTAATTTAATAAGATTTTAAGTAAAGATTGAGTTGAAGGATGAGCATAATTTTATCATTAAATTATGTTTGAAAATAAATTAATTAAATATAATTTATGAGAGGATGCATATAGAAAACTTGAGTATGTCTATTGACATGCAACTAGATATACATTGCTAAACAATTAATTTAAACATGGCCCATGGAAATAGAGCAGAAGCTGTTATCTCACTAGGGTAACAATGTGTTATAATAGCTTCTTCTAAATTCTAACATTCCTTCCTGGTATGATTACCATCAGGATGTTCATATAACTTATAAGGCATGAGAATTACACAACTCACCTTGCAAACACATTCTAAAATGTGATTCCTAAGACTATTTTCCAGTTTTATACAAGGAGTAAAACTTCTGAATAAAGAAGGCATTTCAACTGGCCCAAGGTGCCTGAAAATCATGTAGAGTCATTAGAAATTCAGCTTTCATACATTCTTCTAGATGGTTGGCTGAGTTTTTTAGTGATAGAGCTACCTTTGTGTCACATACACACACCTTAGGAAACATGTCACAGTTGAAATGTTAATAAGACTAGCAAGTGACTGACACTTGGTAGAGTAGTTGTTTGTTGCTGCTTACCTACTTGTAAATAGACATTTGCTTACATCCCTACAGAAAAATCGCACAGATGTTAGAAAAATCCATTTAATTTCCTGGTGAGTAAAACTGAAAGAAATAATTATATTCTGAAGATATATACATACTAACAATTGGGAAAATATTATGCTTTGTTATGGTGGTTGTATTATATGATGTTGAGGTAAATAAAATTTACAGGAAAATACTAGGAAGGAAGCTAGTTCAATAACTTAAAGATGGATATTTAACTGAAGCATTATAGAATGATAGCCAACTCCCTGTGTCATGGTTTATTTAGGAAATAGGTATCTACTATCTATACAATGTATGAATTAGAAATTAGTATTCCCAAATTATGCAAAAGAATACTAAAGAATGGATAAGTTAGTTATTTTGCACAATATTTCTTAGATATTGCATTCTAGGTAAAAATGAAGCCAGGTGATTTTGTTCTTGTTCTAAAGAACTTACTTACACACTATAACATACTGACATATTTAATAGAAGACATTCAGAGCAGATTACACTAACTACTGAGTAATGTATAAAGTTAAGAGATATTTTACCTCATTTTCATAGCTGTTAGGAGGAAATATTATGCTCACATACATTTGGAAATTCTTTTTTTTTCCTTTGATATTTTCTTTATTTACATTTCAAATGTTATCCCCTTTCCCAGTTTTCCTTACAAAAAACACCATCCCCTATCCCCTCCCCCTCCTGTTACTCACCAAGTCACCCACTCCTACTTCCTGGCAGTGACATTCCCCCTGGCATACAGCCTTCATAGGACAAACTACCTCTCCTCCCAATGATGTCCAACTAAGCCATCCTCTGCTACATATGTAGGTGGAGGCATTGGTCCCACCATGTGTGCTCTTTGGTTGGCCATTTAGTCCCTGGGAGCTCTGGAGGTACTGGCAAGTTCATATTGTTATTCTGCCTATGAGGTTGCAAACCCATTCAGCTCTTGGGTCCTTTCCCTAGGCCCTTCATTGGGGATCCAATGTTTAGTCTAATGGATGGCTGTGAGTATCCACCTTTATATTTGTGAGACACTGGCAGAGCCTCTCAGAAGAAATCAATATTAAGCTGCTGTCAGCAAGTAATTGTTGGCATAAACAATAGGGTCTGGGTTTGGTGATTGTAAATGGAATGGATCCCCAAGTGAGTCAGTCTCTCCATGGTCATTTGTTTAGTCTCTACTCCACACTTTGTCTCTGTAACTCCTTCCATGAGTGGTTTGTCCCCCTTTCTAAGATGAATAGAAGTATCCATATTATGGTCTTCCTTCTTCTTGAGTTTATGTGGTTTGTGAATTGTAACTTGGGTATTATGAGTTTCTGGGATTCTGGGCTAATATCCACTTATCAGTGAGTGCATCTCATGTGTGTTCTTTTGTGATTGGGTTACCTCACTCAGGATGATATCCTGATCCATTCATTTGCCTACGAATTTCATAAATTCATTGTTTTTAAAGCTGAGTAGTAATCCATTGTGTAAATGTACCACATTTTCTGTAACTATTCCTCTATTGAGGGGCATCTGGGTTCTTTCCAGCTTCTGGCTATCATAAATAAGGATTCTATGAACATAGTGGAATATGTGTCCTTATTACATGTTGGAGAATCTTATGGGTATAAGCCCAAGAGTTGTATTTCTGGGTCATCAGCTACTACTAGGCACAATGTTCTGAAAAACTGACAAACTGATGTCAAGAGTGGTTGTACCAGGATGCAATACCACCAAGGAATGTTAGAGTGTTCCTCTTTCTCCACATTCTTGCCAGCATCTGCTATCACCTGAGGTTTTGAATTTAGCCATTCTGACTGGTGTGATGTGAAATCTGAGGGTTGTTTTTATTTACATTTCCCTGATAACTGGCAATGTTGAACATTTTTTCAGGTGCTTCTCAGCCATTTGGTATTCCTCAGTTGAGAGTTCTTTGTTTAGCTCTGTGCCCCATTTTTTAATAGGGTAATATATTCCTCTGGAGTCAAACTTCTTCAGTTCTTTGTGTATATTGGATATTAGCCCTCTATCTGATGGAAGAATGGCAAAGATATTTTCCCAATCTTTTGGTTGCTTTTTTGTCTTATTGACAGTGTCAATAAGAATCTTTGCACTTTATTGAGGTCCTGTTAATCAAATCTTGATCTTATCACACAAGCCATTGGTGTTCTATTCAGGAATTTTTCCCCTGTGAACATATGTTCAAGGCTCTTCTCCACTTTCTACTCTATAACTTTCAGTGTATCTGGCTTTATGTGGAGGTCCTTGATCCACTTGGACTTCAGCTATGTACAAGGATATAAGAATGGTTCGATTTCTCTGGCTCCTTCATTGGGGACCTTGTGCTCTGTCCAATGGATGACTGTGAGCATCCACTTCTGTATTAGCCAGGCACTGGTAGAACCTCACAGGAGACAGCTTTATCAGGCTCCTGTCAGCAAGCTCTTGTTGGCATCTGCCTAGTGACTGGGTTTGGTGGTTGTTTATGGGGTGGATCCCCAAGTGGGGCAATCTCTGGATGGTCATTCTGAAGCCCAATAGGAGGAACAGCAATATGATCTAACCAGTACCCCGAGAGTTCCTTGGAACTATACCACCAATCAAAGAAAACACATGGTGGAACTTGTGGCTCTAGCTATGTATGTAGCAGAGGATGGCCTAGTCGGTCATCAATGGGAGGAGAGGTTATTGGTCCTGTGAAGGCTCTAGACCCCAGTATAGGGGAATGCCAGGACCAGGAATGGGAGTGGGTGTGTTGGGGAAAAGGGGGAGGGGGGAGGATAGAGAGGATTTTCAGTGGAGATAAGAATGGATCGATTTGCCTTCTTCTACATGCCAAATGCTAGTTGAGCCTTCACCATTTATTAAAAATGCTGTCTTTTTTTCCACTTGATGGTTTTAGCTTCTTTGTCAAAGATCAAGTGACCATAGGTGTGTAGGTTCACTTCTGGGTCTTCAATTCTATTCAATTGATGTACATGCCTGTAACTATATAAATACCATGCAGTTTTTATCACATTTACTCTGTAGTACAGCTTAAGGCCAGGGATGGTGATTCCCCCAGAAGTTCTTTTTATTGTTGAGAGAGGTTTCCACTATTCTAGGGTTTTCATTATTTCACATGAATTTGCAAATTGCTCTTTCTAACTCTGTGAAAAATTGAGTTCGGATTTTGGTAGAGATTGCATTGAATTACTTTTGGCAAGATGGTCATTTTTGGTATATTTATCCAGCCAATCCATGAACATGGGATATCTTTCCATATTCTGAGACCTTCTTTGATTTCTTTCTTCAGAGACTTGAAATTCTTATCATACAGATCTTTCACTTGCTTAGTTAGTCACAACAAGATATTTTATATTATTTGCTACTATTGTGAAAGGTGTTGTTTCCCTAATTTCTTTCTTGGCCTGTTTATCCTTTGTGTAGAGGAAGGCACTGATTTTTTGAGTTAATTTTATATCCTGACACTTTGCTGAATTTGTTTATCAGGTTTAGGAGTTCTGTGCTACAACTTTGTGGTCACTTAAGTATACTATCATATCATCTGCAAAGAGTGATAGTTTGACTTCTTTCTTTTAAATTTATATCCCTTTTATCTCCTTTTGTAGTTTAAGAGCTCTAGCAAAGGCTTCAAGTACAATATTGAATAGGTAAGGAGAGAGTGGGCAGTATTGTCTAGTCGCTGATTTTAGTGCTATTGCTTCAAATTTCTCTTCTTTTTGTTTGATGTTGGCTTTTTACTCTGGTGTAGTATCTGTCATTGTCACTGAGGTGGGTTTCTTGTATGCAGCAAAATGTGGTGTCCTATTAATGTATCCAATATGTTAGTCTATGTCTTTTTATTGGGGATATCCATTGATATTAAGAAATATTAAGGAAAAGTTATTATTGCTTCTTGTTATTTGTGTTGTCAGAGATGGAATTCTGTTCATGTCACTATCTTCTTTTAAGTTTGTTGAAAGATCATTTCTTGCTTTTTCTAGAGAGTAGTTTCCCTCCTTGTGTTGGAGTTTTCCCTATATTATCATTTGAAGGGCTGGATTTGTGGAAAGATATTGTGTAAATTTGGTTTTGTCATGCAATATGGAGACTGTTTTCTCCATCTATGGTAATTGATAGTTTTGGTGGGTATAGTAGCCTGGAAAGGCATTTGTGTTTGCTTAGGGTCTATATGACATCTGCCCAGAATCTTCTGGCTTTCATAGCCTCTTGGGAGAAGTCAGGAGTAATTCTGATTGGCCTGCTTATATATGTTACTTGACATTATTTCCTTCTGCTTTTAATATTCTTTCTTTGTTTTGTGAATTTGGTGTTTTGATTTTTATATGACAGGAGTAAATAATTTTCTGGTCCAAACTATTTGGAGTTTTATAAGCTTCTTGTATGTTCACTGGCATCTCTTTTTTAGGTTAGGGACATTTCTTCTATAATTTTGTTGAATATATTTACTGGCCCTTTAAGTTGGGAATCTTTGCTCTCTTCTATACTCATTATCCTCAGGTTTTGTCTTCTCATTGTGTCTTAGATTTTCTTGATGTTTTGGGTTAGGATCTTTTCACATTTTGCATTTTCTTTGATTGTTTTGTCAATGTTTTTTATGGTATCTTCTACACCTGAGATTCTTTCTTCTATCTCTTGTATTCTGTTTGTGATTCTTGAATCCTGATTTCTTTCCTAGGTTTTCTGTCTCTAGAGTTGTCTCCCATTGTGATTTCATTATTGTTCCTAGTTCCATTTTTAGATCCTGGATTGTTTTGTTCAGTTCTTTCACATGTTTGGATGTGTTTCCTGTAATTCTCTTTTCTACCTGTTTAGCAGTGTTCTCCTGTATTTTTTTAGGGAATAATTTATGTACGCCTTATAGTCCTACATCATCATCATCATGAGAAGTGACTTTAGATCCATACCTTGCTTTTTAGGTGTGCTGATGTATCCAGGACTTGCTATGATGGGAGAGTTGTATTCTCATGATGCCAAGTAACCTTGGTTTCTGTTGCTACTGTTCTTCTGCTTGCATTCTGCCATCTGATTATCTCAAGTGCTCCCTGCCCTCATTATATCTGATTGGAGCCTGTTTTGCCTGTAATCACGATTGTGTCAGCACTTCTCAGAGTCCAGCTTTCTCTGTGATCCTGTGATTTCGGAATCTTGTGGTCCTGAGATTCTGGGTGTGTCAGAATCCTTGGTGGTCAAGCTTCCTCTGAGAACCTGAGATCCTTGTGTGACCCAGCTCCTGGGATACAGGTTCTAAGATCCTTGGCATGTTAGAGCTCCTGGAAGTGGTATCTCCTTTAGAGGCCATTGGGCTGTCTCCTGAGTTTGAAACCAAGGTAGAGCAGCACTGACTGGAAGGAACCTGTCCCTCAGGTCTGTTGGGTTTCCTGTGTCCCTGCTCCTGCTGGCCCCAAGCATCCCTGATGATTTTGAAACATATGTTGTATTCCACTCACCAGTGATCCTAAGATCCTGGGTGTGCTAGAGCGCTTGAGGAGTAGAGAGTCCTCTGGGAACCTTGGAAATGTCCACTGAGTTCCTGCCCAAGGTGGCCCAACGGTGGCTACATTTGGAAATTCTGTTCAAGCATTTTAGTAATGGTAGTGACACCAGCTATCAGGTTGTTTCTTTTTCACCACTTGTTAAATAATTAAAAGATTTTTAAAAATCTGAACAGGTATTAGACTTTGTCAAAGGCTTTTTCAGCATATACTGAGATGATCATGTGATTTTTTGTCTTTTAGAGTGTTTATAGAGTGGGTTATGTTGATAGATTTTTGTATATTGAACCATCTCTGCATCTGTAGAATGAAGACTACCTGATCATGCTGAATGATGTTTTATATGTGTTTTTGGATGCAGTTTCCCAGTATTTTAGTGAGTATTTTTGTGATAATGTTCATAAGTAAAATTGGACTGAAGTTGTCTTTGTTGAGTCTGTGTGTGGTCTGGGTATCAGGGTAACTGTGGTCATAGAATAGAATGAGTTAGGTAGTGTTCCTTCTGTTTCTATTTTGTGGAATAATTTGAGAAGTATTGGTATTAGCTCTTCTTTGAATGTCTGGTAGAATGCTACACTAAAAGCGTATTGCCCTGGGACTTTTTGCTTCTTTTTCCATACAAATTATGGGACTGTTTAGTTTACCTGATCTAGTAGTAGTAGTAGTAGTAGTAGGAGTAGTAGTAGGAGTCGTCGTCGTCGTCGTCGTAGTAGTAGTAGTAGTATTCTTATCATCATCATCATCATTATTAATTTACTTACATTTCAAATGTTGTCTCTCTTCCTGGCCTCCCCTCCACAAACCCCCATCCCTTCCCATCTCCCTCCTTAATTTTGATATGTGGTATCTGCATAGAAATTCATCCATTTCATTTTAATTTTTCAGTTTTGTATAGAACAGGCTTTTGCAGTAAGACCTAATGATTTCTTAGATTTCCTGTTTCTATTACTATTATGTTTCCCTTTTCCTCTCTCCTTTTGTTAACTTTGGTGCTGTCTCTGTGCATTTTTCTTAGTTTACTAAGCACTTTTCTATCCTGTTGATGCTGGACCTCCTGTGGAGGGATAGGGACACTAACCCACCCACAAAGCGTTCCACCCAAAATTTGTCCTGTCTAGAAGAAATGTAGGAATGGAACAGAGACTGTAAGACTCAAAGTGAGCCTTGGTTACTGTCCAACTGAGAATTGAGAAAAGAGTTTGATGCAAACGCAAGAAGTTTATTCTTCTACTGCACTGGGTCATCCTGCACCCAGAGGAGAGGTCACCCCTTCTCTTTCTTTCATAAGCTTTTTATACAATTTTTGAGGGTAGATTATAGCAACAGAAACTAGGCACATAATGTTTGCTGGTTCTGGTGACCTTTACATTAATTGGCTGGGCAGGAAAGGGAACTCAGGGACCTTTCCTAAGGTTTGAGTGGGAAGTTCCAAGTTGGAGGTCTCTCAGAGATCTGAAGAAAGGTCAACCAATAACTGACCCAACTGAAAACATATCACATGGGCAAGCACCAAGACCTGACATTATGAGTGTTTATAGACAGAAGCACAGCGTAACTATCCTTTGAAAGATCTTATTCACCAGCATCTGAAACAGAAACAGATATCAACAGCCAAATATTAGATAGAAGTCAGCAACACTTGTGCAAATTTTCTGGAACGGTTTGAAGTCCCTGAACTAGATAGGAACCCTATAGGAAGATCCAAAGTGTCAACAAACATGGATCCTGAGAGCTCTCCGAATCTAAGCTACCAACCAAAGAACATACATGGGCTGGAATAGACCCCCTAGCATATATGTAGCAGACAGGAAGCTCAATATTCATGACTACCTGTCTGGTCCCTGTGGGAGACATGGCAATAATCTGGCAAACACTTGGTGTGCTAGGGTTGGAGAATACTCATGGGGGTATATACCCTCTTAGAGGGGAAGAAGAGAGTGATGGGGGAGAGACTCTGTGAGGGAGGACATGAGAGGGCCAGCAGACTTTGTGATGTAAATAAATAAACCAATTAACTAATTATTTTAAAAAATTAAAAGGCAAGAAAACAACCCAGTGAGAGATGTTTATTATCTAACATTATAAATCTTTTGAGGCCAGAGGTCCCTTACCCAACCTGGAGCTGGAGAGACTGCTGACTATAGGGGATATTTGGGTGGGGGTGAGGCTGAATATTTCCATCCTATTTATTTTATTCTTGTCTTCTCTTGGTCATAGTGGTCTGCACGTTCCTTCTAGTATAGACATTAGGTCCTCTGGTTCTGTCCAGAAGCATAGAAATAGCAGTTGCTTGTTTGGAATCCAGATGGATACTTAGGTCTGTCTCTCCATGGTATTTTAATAACCAAGAAAGAAAATTAAAAGAAGTAAAATAGAAATGTCGACTTATGGATGAAACCAGTGGAGGTAAGAGCAGCCTCATTGAATATTGAATTGTTTCTGATGGTGCTTCATTACAACTCTAAACTGTGTGTAAGAGAAAAGATATAGTCATGCCTAGAACAGTTAACAGATGATACTATAATGAATGAAAGGAGATATCTTCACTTTAGACAAAAACTTGTGGTAGCCAGTCTCCTATTTTTATCAAAACTGTGAAATTCACTTATCCCTTTAACTGAATTTTGTAGTGCATTATAATGAAAAGATTCCAAAATGTAAAAGCAAAACCATTTATCACCTTCTTCTTTGGACTAGTAACCAGCAAATGACCAAATAACAACACGTACTTGTGTCTATATTTTAAATTTATTCATGTGTTTCCAATACACATATCTCAGACACCCGCATTCTGAGAGCTGACATTTTCATGAGTTTTTATTTTAGATTATGGTAATGCATGACACCCTCAACACCTGAAATTGAGTGGAAGACCAACAGATACTGTGAATTTCACAGAAATACAAATTTTCTTGTAGTAAAATAATGGTAGGGAGATTTGGGAAAAGTGTCGAAGATCTAAAATAAGTTGAGAACAAGCCAGGCTATATTTGTACAAGTGTTAAACATACTATAAACAATGATGTAACAACCTGATTTCAGAGGACCTCTGATTCTCAGTTCTACTTCTGGGATGGCCTAGATTTCCTGGTAAAAGTCTCTATATGCTGGTTTGCCTATCTATTCCTTCGGTAGGGTCAGTAATGTCTGCACCTTGACATTGCCTGACTGCTGCCAGTGAACTTTCCCTCCTCAAATCAGCACTTTTCACAGCACTGGATTGCTGTTGCTCAAGCTATAGACATACTATGCATATTGCTATGGCTAATCCATATTTCCTGTTAGTAACTGCTTATCAGTTAATTTTGAACTACCTTCAGGACTTTAGGACCTGTCTAAATTATCTGTCACAAAGAACAAGGTGAACTGCCACATTTTCACAGCCAATGCCACAGTTAGAAGCTGGAGGCCATATGATGTGATATGACTGTCTCCTCAAAACCTACTCTGCTTTTCTTGTTTCAGTTCTTCTACTTATTTATCTACCAGAACAGTGCTCCACTGGATGTATGTGTGTGAGAGATCCAGACCTGAGGATTCAATTATAAATAAGTGAATGAAACTAGAAGCTCTGGTAACTAAAACATGTACTCTATTAACATCTTAGACTCTGGGAGTGCTTGATGTTGAATAGGTGAAGGATCTGAAGAACAAGGTGGAAAGAATTTTGTTAAATTGCCCTTGTTTCAGGTAGTCCAATTCCATAGCCCTGCTCATTTCCCAAATATATTTGAGCAAAGACTCTATTACCATGCCATAACTACACTTGGACTATAAGTTATATCTCTTATTGATAGTTATAATGTTTAAATCTCTCAAATTTATAAAGTCCACCCAATCGAAATTACAATCCAATCAGCACTGAGGAACATCTCAAATAAAAAAGAACTGCAGTGGTACTGCTCCCTTAATTTTCAGTATTAACCCTGAAAGTATGGAAAGACATATCTGCCAGGATATGTTTTATTTACTCATTATTTATCATTACCCTATACATATGTTTCTTTCATGTTATCTTTAACTATTACTTAAACTAAGTTGCTGTTTTTCCACTTATTATTTTCTGTCTGCAAAGTACAGGATAAAATATAACAAAATACTAAAAGGAATAAGCATTATGTCAGTCAAACTTTCCTCAGAGGATTGTGGATTTGTCTTCATGGTAGAGTATTTGTCAAGCAAAATCAAGACCTCTGAGCTTAGTCCACAGCATATATCTGGAGGGGAGGCATGCTTTATTTCAAGGAATGGTGTAGAGGAATTTTCTTCCAGTAACATGCTTGCTCTAGGAAGGGACCATATCCAAAGAACTAAGGTTCTGTGACCCAGCTGGAATGCAGACACACCACAGAGTTTTAATTCCTATGGTTGAAATACAGACACACCCTTAGTATATAGCTTTATGATAAAATTTGTTTGTAGAAGGAAATAGCTGTTGCATGGAATTGAGGGTCAGACAATTTGACAAATTATAGAAAGATTTGACAGAATGTGTCAGAAATAGGATATAATCAACTCTCATGAGAACACAATGGGAAAGAGAAGCAATTTAAGAACAGTGTAGGAAGAGAGAGTTGGTTGTGAATTAGTTCAGTCAGTGCAGTGTGTGCTCTTTTGACTGTATACAACTTGAATTCAAATAAACTTTCCTCATATGACCCTGCTTATCTCAGAATGTAAATTGTTAATTCTCAGAATAATGTTGGATGTTGCATGACACTTTGGTTTGCCTCATTTTTAGGCCCTGCTTTTCCAGGATCATACTGCCAAATAAAATGATAATAATGGAAAGATAATAAATATGTGATATATTTAACAATAGATATTATTTAGGTTTTAAGAAAAAACTGAGGGTAAATGGTTGGAGCAAGAAACAATCATCCTAAATAAACTCAGACACAAAATAATAATTATTGCATTTTTATCTTATAAAATATATAGCATTTAAGCTTGAGATATGTATGTTTTATTTAGAATATCTACAGTTTAGTTTGAGAGTAAGAAGGAAACTGGACTGCGGAGGAGATTTTTCCAAAGACCAGAAACAGAATATAATCTTATAAATGGGTAAAAGAGATATAAATTAGGCATGCGGTTATGAGCAGAGTAGATATGGAAATATAGGCAGTTAACTAACAATGAGATCTTTTAAAAATGCTTTTATTATATTTGATAATATCTTCAATATCTTTGACATATACATATATTACACATATATCTTATAAAGATATATGTGTAATATATGTATATGTCAAAGATATTGATAATATGATAATATGATAGATATTGGTAATATGATATATATGTGAGTGTAGATAGATCAATAGATAGATAGATGATAGATAGATAGATAGATAGATAGATAGATAGATAGATAGATAGATGCATATATATGGTACATTTCCTAAATAAATATTTACAATTTGCTTAGTCCAAATGTTATTTGTATATAAGTGATTTTATGGCTGACCAATTTAATATTAAATACTCAATTGATGTTCTTTTCCCTGGAGAATACTCTTTTTCCCACACTTCATTCCTTAGCTGCCTTTAGTTCTTTAGTGCAGCTGAGGTCAGGTGAGAAAATTCAGAAGCTACACTAAAAGTATTTTTAAAAGTAATATGGAAATCTACTACTTTACAAGCTTCCTAAAATATATAATTATGCATGTTAAAATGCCAGCTCATAATATGATGTCAATAAGTATCTTGTTGTCAGATTGTGTAAAGCATTTAATGAAGTAATTAAAGGTAGTTTGAGGCCAAATTGTAATTTTATCGAAAAGAATGTGGGAATTACATATATTTAGTTGCTCAATGACATAAGAATAGAGAAAATGGAAAGGAAAATATTTTTATATTGTTTTTCATGTGTATGTCTTCAGAGTAAAGGAAAGAAAGAGGTTTGTGCTATCTATTTTAGTATATGCAAATAATCACATTTGTATTTCTTCTCCTGGAGCATAAGGTGATTGGGTTGAGGGAAAAAATGGAAACTAGCATATAAATGGGTACCATTCTCAAAAGGTTTCTAAATTTCAGATTATCAAAATTTGTGCATTAAGAAGTTTCATCATAGTAGTTCCTTTTACTAGTCTCACTTCAGATTATCAAGTTTTTTTCAATAAGAATTTTAATATTAATTCCTTTTACTAATAAGGCTAAATCAAGGCATGTAATTACTTTAAAAAAATAAATAATACTAATGTGCTTTTCCCTTTATAATGTCGATGGTCCTAGGAGAACCTTACTTCCTATGATTTATATAAAAACCTAAATATAAAATGCATACCAATCATTCTGATGAGACTAATTAAGCTTTTCTTTCCTATAATTAACAATGCATAACATTCTTGGCAATGTGCTTTTGTGATCATAGATAATTGTATCCATCTGCTAATTTTAATGAATACGGCAGCATGTATGCAGAAATTAATTGGTAATAAAACATGTAAATTTATTATCAGAATTCAGTTCAAATCTATTAGCTAAATGAGTTTACTATGCAAATATACTTAAAACATTAAAGATTACTCTTTTACCTACAGGTAGACTCATTCACTTTACTATTCCAAAGAAGTATTGCTGAGAAAATATTTAATTAATGGATTGTAATTATAAATTATAATATGCACAATGACAAAATAAATCAATACATTAACAATGTCTATTTTCACTAGACAAAAAGCATATATAAATTAAAATATCCATGTATTTCTACTGCAGTGTATTGACCAGTTGGAGAAAAACAATTTATAGGACTATTGTATTCAAATGCAAGATATGTTAATTTGACTACAACTCCATATAAAAGGGAAGAGTCAAAATAGAAGTGGCTAAATTGAACAGTCCGTGTCTTGGGACATAGTGGCATTAACCTAGGAAAATAAGTCTGTTGGAATAAGTGTGCTTTCTATATTCACATAATATAGTTATTCTAGATTGTAGAACCCCTGATAATTTGAAAGTACATACTGAGATTTTTAAATTTTTCAACTACAGAACACCAAATCCATCCACAAAAATTTATGTAGTGATTTGTTTATTATAATCTGTTTGTTGAGGAAATTATTTTAATGGAAAATATAAGGGACAATCGATTTTCTTAGTAAGGCATTAATAATTAAAAGTTATAATATTCATCTGATGTGAGGAATGTTACTTTTATGTATAAAAATAAAAAACCTGAGATTATTATAAATAAACATTATTTTTATCACTGTTAGAGAGTATAATTATTTTAGAAACTAGAAAAATAATCTTACATTCTTACTTATAAAAAAATGTGTGTGTTCCTCAGCTTTTAAAGACATAGGCATTATAGCCTGAAAAAGTTCTCTGCAGATTAGGGAAAGAGAAACCTAGACATTAACCCAGATAATAAACCCTCCCACTAACATCTGCCAGATGCCCTGGGAGTAACCATCATGTTCAGTTTAACATGAGGTCCACCCCATAAGAGGAGGTTCATGTCCTATTCTACTAGATAGTCAGGAACCACAGACGGTATAGCAGAGAGACTTCGGTTAGCTCTAAATATGACTGAATAGTAAATACAGTACAAATAAATAAAAATAAAAATACAATATTAAAAAAATCTGTGAATGATTCCTAATGATATCCTGCTATACTCAGATCTATACTCTGTCCAATAGTCATCAGAGATCCTTCTTCTTTGAGGACTCCTCCATGAGAGAACAGCAGATTGGAGCAGGTGTAGAGACCCACAGCCAAACCTCATGTAGAGAGGGAGTCTATCTCAATTCAAGGTCTCTATGAGACTTCTTCCTTTAGAGATTAGAAAAGCCTGGAGAAGAGTGGGAAGGAAAAGTATGAGTAGGAACTATAGATATCATGGCCCACTGAATTGACTATTCAGGGATCACAACGGCTCATAGACACAGAAAGAGCAAGCATGGATTTGCAACTATGTCCTCTGTGTATATGCTATAGCTTTTGAACTTCATTTTTAATTTTCCCAGTCCTAAGAATAGAAGTAGGAAAACCACTGACTCTTTTTTTATTAGAAATTTACTTTATTTACGTTTCAAATGTTGTCCCCTTTCCTGGTTTCCCATCAATAAACCACCTATCTCCTTCCCCTTACCCCTGCTCACCAATGCACCCAGCCTGCTTATTGACCCTGTTATTCTGCTACACTGAGGCATCAGGCCTTCACAGGACCAAGGGCTTCTTCTCCCACTTATGATCAACAACGCCATCCTCTGCTACATACACTGCTGGAGCCACAGGTCCCTCCGTGTGCAGTCTTTTTTGGTGGTTTATACCCTTGCAGTTCTGGGGGTACTAGTTGGTTCATATTGTTTTTCCTCCTGTAGGGCTGCAAATCCCTTCAACTGCTTAGGTCCTTTCTCTAGCTCCTCCATTGGGGACACTGTGCTCAGTCCGATGGTTGGCTGAGAGCATCCACCTCTATATTTTTCAGGCACTGGGAGAGCCTCTCAGGGGACACCTATAACAGGCTTCTCTCAGCAAGCACTTGTGGGCATCCACAATGGTGTTGGAGTTTGCTGACAGTATAAGGGATGGATCCCCAGGTGGGGCAGTCGCTGGATGGTCATTCCTTCAGTCTCTGCTCTACACTTTGTCTCTGTAACTCCTCCCATGTGTATTTTGCTCCCTCTTCTAAGAAGGATTAAAGTATTCACACTTTGGTTTTCCTTCTTCTTGAGTTTCATGTGCTCTGTGTATTGTATCTTGGGCATTCTGAGCTTCTGTGCTTATCCCACTTATCAGTGAGTGTATACCATGTGTGTTCTTTTGTGGCTGACTTACCTCACTCAGGATGATATTTTCTAGTTCCATTCATTTGCCTAAGAAGTTCATAAATGTTTTGATTTTAATAGCTGCATAGTACTCCATTGTGTAAATGTACCATATTTTCTGTATCCATTTCTCTGTTGAAGTACATTTAGGTTCTTTCCAGCTTTTGGCTATTATAAATAAGGCTGCTATGAACATAGTAGATCATGTGTCCTTATTACATGTTGGAGCATCTTCTGGATATATGACCAGGGGTATTATTGCTGGGTCCTCAGATAATACTATGTACAATTTTCTGAGAAACCACTAAACTAATTTCCAGAGTGGTTGTACCAGTTAATAATTCCACCAGCAATGGAGGAGTGTTCCTCTTTCTCTACATCCTCGCCAGCATCTGCTGTCATCTGAGCTTTTGATCTTAGCCATTCTAACTGTTGTGAGGTGTTATCTCGGGATGTTTTGATTTGCATTTTCCTGATGACTAAGGATGTTGAACATATCATTAGGTGCTTCTCAGCCATTTGGTATTCCTCAGATATGAATTCTTTGTTTAGCTCTGTAACTCAGTTTTTTTTTGTTTTTTGTTTTTTTTGTTTGTTTGTTTGTTTGGTTTTTTTGGTTTTTCGAGACAGGGTTTCTCTGTGTAGCCCTGGCTGTCCTGGCACTCACTTTGTAGACCAGGCTGGCCTCGAACTCAGAAATCTGCCTGCCTCTGCTTCCCGAGTGCTGGGATTAAAGATGTGCGCCACCACGCCCGGCTGTAACTCAGTTTTTAATAGGGTTATTTGGTTTTATGGAGTCTGACTTTTAGGGTTTTTTGTAAGTATTGAATATTAGTCCTCTATCAGATGTAGGATTGGTAGAGATCTTTTCCCAATCTGTTGGTTTCTTTTTTGTCCTATTGACGTTGTCTTTGCCTTAGAGAAGCTTTGCAATTACATGAGATTCTATTTGTCAATTCTTGATCTGAGAGCATAAGCTAATGGTGTTCTGGTCAAGAAATTTTCCCCTTCTTCCATGTGCTCCAGGCTCTTCCCCACTTACCTTCCTTTCTTTCTTTCTTTCTTTCTTTCTTTCTTTCTTTCTTTCTTTCTTTCTTTCTTTCTTTCTTTCTTTCTTTCTTTCCTTCTTTCTTTCTTTCTTTCTTTCTTTCTTTTTTTCTTTCTTTTTGGAGTGGAGTACCTCATAAGGGAGGCAGTATCCAAATAAACAAAAATTAGTAATCAAAATTGAGTCATAACAGATGAGAAAATTCAAAGAATAACTAGATCTTTCTTCAAAAGCCTTTATTCCACAATATTGGGAAATCTTACTGAAACAGAATATTTTCCAGAGACATACTACTTACCAAAGTTAAATCGATATCAGGTGAACTACTTAACCATCCCTTTAAGCCCTAAAGATATAAAAGCAGTCACCAAAAGTATCCAAACACCAAAAAGCTCCAGGTCAGATTGTTTTACTGAAGAATTCTACCAGATTTTCAAAGAAGAGCTAATATCAATACTTCTTAAATTATTCCACAAAATAGAAATAGAAGGAATATTTTCAGTTCATACTATGAAGCCACAGTCATTTTGATATCTGAACTACACAAATACTCAATGAAGAAAGAACTTCTGCCCAATTTTTCTTATGAATATTGATACAAAAATATTCAGTAAAACAAGCACACACTGAAACCAGGAACACATCAAAAACATCATCCATAATGCTCAAGTAGGCTTTATGCCAGTGATGCAGGGTTGGTTTAATATACAAAAGTCTATCAAAGTGAAAGAAAAAAATCACATGATTTTCTCATTAAATGCTGAAAAAAAATCCTTTGGAAAAAAATCTATGGCTCTTTTACATTGAGAGTATTAGAGTGACCAGGGATACAAGGCACACACCTAAACATAATTAAAACCATATACAGCAAGCCAATAGTCAATGTAACACTAAATTTATCAAAACTTAGAGCAATTCAACTAAAATCAGGGTCAAGGCAAGGCTGCCAATTCTTTCCCTACCTCTTCAATATAGTATTTGAAATTCTAGCCAGAGAAATAAGACAAGAATAACAAGGCATCAGGGGGATACAAATTAGAAAGGAAGAAACCATAGTATTGTTATTTGCTAATGATGTAATAGTATACGTAAGCGATCACAAAAATTCTACAAGAGAAGTCCTACAACTCATAAACAAAGCAGATTAATTCAAAATAAATTTAAGGAAATCTGTAGACCACCTTTATACAAATCATAAACATGTAGGCAAAG
This sequence comes from Mus caroli, assembly GCF_978045245.1. Lineage (NCBI taxonomy): Eukaryota > Metazoa > Chordata > Mammalia > Rodentia > Muridae > Mus > Mus caroli. The sequence goes on from NW_028227258.1 coordinate 48,458,434, forward strand.
AAGTTAGAGAAAGAAGTGCATTTACAGTAGCCACAAATAATATAAAATATCTTGGTCTAATTATAACCAAACATATAAAAGGTCTGTATGACAAGAACTTCAGTTCCTTGAAGAAAGAAGTTTTAGAAGATATCAGAAGATGGAAAGAGCTCCCATGCTCATAGATAGGTATGACTAACATAGTAAAAATGGCAATCTAATTGAAAAAATCTACACATTCAATGTAATCCCTACCAAAATGCCAACACAATTTTTATAGACATTGAAATAACAATTCTCAGTTTCATTTGGAAAAATAAAAACCACAGAATTGCTAAAACAATCCTGAACAATAAAAGAATTTCGGGAGATATCATTAGCCATGACCTCAATCTGTGTACTACAGAGTAATAGTGATTAAAAAACACTTCATTGTTGTGGCATAGAAACAGACATGTTGATCAACGGAATCAAAGAGTAGACACATTAAATAATCCCACAGACCTATGAACACTTGATTTTGACAAAGAAACCCAAACTGCACAATGGAAAAAAGAAACCACCTTCAATAAATAGTGTTGGTTTAACTGGGTGTCTACATGTAGAAAAATGTAGGTCCATACTTATTATCCTGTACATAACTCAGGTGAAAGTGGATCAAGGACATCAACATAAAACTGGTTACACTAAATCTTAGAGAAGAGAAATTGGGTAAGCCTTTGAATGTGTTGTTATAGGAGACAGTTTCCTGATGAGAACACCAATGACTCAGGCTCTAAATAAACAATTGGTCAACAGGACCTCATGTGTTGCATGATAACCAGTGGCTCACATGGACCAGGGTACACCTGGGAGGCAGGCTAGAGCTGAAAGAGAGAGAACTAGATGGTCGAGAGAAAAATGGAGCTAAGTCAAGATTTCTGATAAAAACTCAAATGTTTAATAGAAAACTGTGCTTATAAAGAGGGGGGAGGCCCATTCCCGCTAATCCATTCTTGGAGCCTGGAACCAGCTGCAGGTGATGATGTGTGCAGGTGAGGATGTAGTCTCCTGGAATAGCTCAGGGGCCTCTCAGCAGGTAACAGTGTCTTGAAGGAGAACAGCCAGCAGTGGCTGGATAATAAGAGTCATCTAGGCAGGAAGGCTCCACCCTAGGTAATCTCCTTAGTGGCACCAAGGTAAAGGTCTGGATCAGCCTGTTTCAGGCTGGGGGGTTTACACTCATGAAACTGTAAAACTTCTGTAGGGCAAAGGACACTGTCAATAGGACAAAACCTATCAATTGGGAAATAATCTTCACCAACCTTACATCTGATAGGGGGTAATATCCAAAATATATAAAGAACTAAAGAAGTTAGACACCAACAACTCTAATAACCTAATTGAAATTTGGATGAAGCACAGGGCTCCCAATGGAGGAGCTAGAGAAAGAACCCAAGGAGCTAAAGGGGTTTGCAGCCCCATAGGATGAACAACAATATGAAATAGCTAGTACCCCCAGAGCTCCCTGGGGCTAACTCACCAACCAAAGAAAATACATGGTGGGACTCTAGGTACATATGTAGCACAGGATGGACTAGTTGGTCAT